>NC_063058.1:23761644-23769144 GCF_018812025.1 Megalobrama amblycephala
ACTCAATGAAATACAAAGCTTAAAATGTATATAATTCACGTTTGAAGCACATTTATTTTTTTATTAAATTATCAGTACAATACAATACAAAGAATACATATTTTATATATAACAAAAATAAGTAAAAATACATAGAAATATACACATATTTTAGATTTTTACCAGTATTTTTCCATTTATAAAACCTGTCAGAGTAAAAAAAAATATACATTTCTAAAAAATGAATACATTGCTTTTACTCTACAAGTTTAGAAATATGTGTAGGAACTGTATGCTTATGGTTCACATGATCTAAATTAAAATACAATACAGTACTTTTTTTTTATTAAAGACAATACTTGTGTTCACATACACACACCACCATAAACATGATTTTTTGTGCCTCTTAAACTTTCAGGTGCTTGAGGCTCCCATTGTTCTCTCGGGATGCATAATTAGTCGATTTTCATCCCACAAGTGTGTGTATCCATCGAGTTCAGCCCACATCTGTAAAAGAGAAACACATCGATGCTTTACCAGAGGTGCATTAACTTCCTTAAACAGTGATTTTTTTAATTGCCCAGACATTATTAGTGTCGTTGTACCTGCCGCTCAAAACAGCTTCACACAGAGACGTACAGAGAGTGACGATGATACAATTTTAATATTTTCACGTTCCGCGCTCATCAAAAGCAAAATAAATGATCCGTAATCAATTTCTTTCTCTCTTCTTCAATGGTTCTTTGTAAACAGTGTAAGCGCTCTGTCACAGTGTTCAAATATTATGCATAGAGGTTCCTGATGCCTTTCATTACCACAGGGGAGCAGCCTCAAGTCTTTCTCTGTTAATTTCCACCCTCTCCCCTATACGCGAGCTCTCGCTTTCTCTTTCTGCCCACACAACGTAGGATTTGTCCTTTTTTCTTTCTTGTTGTTTTCCTCCGAACACCCTCTTTGGGCTCCATGCAGCTTATGCAAATGACTCCTTTTATTATACCCTCCTGCTGCCCGACAGCCACACACACACATTCTTACACACAGTAGTTCTCTTTCCGACTCCAACACACACCTTCAGAGCATCGCCAACCAATTACAAAACCGACAAGCCACGCCGGTCTTACTTGGCAGATCTCCATTTATATTTACTGAACAGTGCGTAAAAACACAACACGCATTATCGCAATTACAACCGAACCTTTGCACCTCAGCATTGTGCGTTATGGGAGATAGGACTAGATTTGAACTTGGACTCGGAGTGGGATCGTGCAGATGGCGGGGTGAGAATACGGCTAGACTGAGTCTCGGTGGGGGGTGGACCAGGTCTGAGCCCGAAGATTCCCAGGCTCCGGGACCGTGCCCAGCTGCGGAGGGAGGCGGGGAGGGGAGGGGGGACGTCACAAGACAGCCCTGACAGCACGGCCCTTTCACGGGAACATTACTGAACCCTCTCGCTGTCGTTCCATAGCAACTTACGCACGGGTCAAAGGGCAAACAGACCCCCTGAATGTAAAGAAAGAGGGACGGAATAGGACGGGACGGGTCTAGACATCTGTGAACTTGAACTTGACTTCATTGACTGTTCGCATCGTTTCATCTGGCTACATTAGTTGAGGCCACAGGTGGATAGATAGCACACATTTTTTTAACTAATAAATCTCCATACTTCAGCAGTTAAATAATCACAGTGTGATAAGACATTAAAATTGTATGTTTTTTGGGAATCTAACTTTGTAAATCGATCTTACGAAAAAATAACCATGGTTTTACTACGAATAAAACAAACAAACAAAAAAAACATGGTTCTTGTAGTTATTCCATGGTAGCCACAAATTAACTATGGTTTTGCTCCAAAAAAACATGGTTTTACTATGATAAAAACCACCCTTACAATAATTAACCATAATTTTCTTAAGAGTGGGTTTTAGAAAGGCACTATAAAAATAAAAAATTATCATTATTATAAGTTTAAAGGATTAGTTCACTTTTAAATAAAATTTTCCTGATAATTTACTCACTCCCATGTCATCCAAGATGTTCATGTCTTTCTTCAGTCGAAAAGAAATTAAGGTTTTTGATGAAAACATTCCAGGATTATTCTCCTTATAGTGGACTTCAAACGGTTGAAGGTCAAAATTATAGTTTCAGTGCAGCTTCAAGGGCTTTAAACGATACCAGACGAGGAATAAGAGTCTTATCTAGCAAAACGATCGGTCATTTTCTAAAAAAATATAACTGTATATGCTTTATAAACACAAATTATTGCCTTGCACGTACTTCCGCTTTCCGTATTCTTCAAAACGCTTACGCTGTATGTCCTACGCCTTCCCTATTCTACTTACGAAAAAAAAACTAAACTGGTGCCGCGTTCGTTCCGTAAGTTGAATAGGAAAGGCGTAGGACATACAGCGTAAGCGTTTTGAAGAATACGGAAAGCGGAAGCACGTGCATTAATTTCTTTTCGACTGAAGAAAGAAAGACATGAACATCTTGGATGACATGGGGGCGAGTAAATTATCAGGAAATTTTTATTTGAAAGTGAACTAATCCTTTAAGTTGTTTAAATATGCAAATGCGGATTTATCTAATTAAAAATGCAGTAATTTGCATACATTTCCAGAACTTATCATTGGATAAAATAAAGTGGCTTAATTTTGCTGATGTATTAAGTGCCGTATTTTTATGTGTTTTGGCCGTTCATTTACACAACAACGGTGTTTTGGAGGCCTGAAAACATAAAACTTTTGAAAACGGCAAGCAAGATTTTTTAAAACAATACCATTATCGTCTTTGTGTAAACTACAAAAACACAAATTTGTGAACATGATGACGTCATGCGCATGCGTATTACGTGTTCAGGCGCATCGCCACCTACTGGCCTGGCATGAATAATACAAAAAATGTTTGTCGTTTTCGCGAATCTGTGTGAACGGGGATCGTTTTGACAATGTTGATGCCTGTCAGCGAAACGTTTCAAAAATTCACAGGAAAAACGTTTCCGTTTTTAGTACATTGTTGTCATGTAAACATTTTTACTAAAAGGATTTTGGATATTTCTTTTAATCAGAAAACACTGTCAACAGCCAATTTATTTCAGAAAACAGCCTAAAGATATGTACTGCACTTGAAATCTACAGGCACAAAATAGATAAAACACTTGTTAGACATGGAAGACAAATAGCCAAAAATCTTAAAATTGAACAGTGAATGAAAAAAACTCTAGTCTCTTGCCTTTAAAGGATAGTTCACCCCAACATGAAAATTGTGTTATCTTTTACTCTCATGTTGTCCACAAAATAAGATATTTTAAAAAATGTTCCCCTTAACTTTCATTATGGACAAAACACAGCGGAAAAAAGAAATTCATACAGGTTTGGAACAACATGAGTAAATGATAACTGGATTTTCATCTTTGGGTGAACTATCCCTTCAAGTCCTAGTTTAAAGGGATAGTTCGCCCAAAAATGAAAATTCTGTCATCATTTACTCATGTTGTTCCAAACCTGTATGAATTTCTTTCTTCTGTTGAACACAAAAGAAGATATTCTGAAGAATGTCTGAAACCAAACAGTTGATGGATCCCATTCTACAGAAGTCAATACCCATATTCTTCTTTTATGTTCAGCAGAAGACAGAAATTCATACAGGTTTGGAACAACTTGAGGGTGAGTAAATGATGAAAGAATTTTCATTTTTGGGTGAACTATCCCTTTAGCTGATGTTTGAGCTGTTGTCTTCCTCAGCTTTTCCTGCGTTTCACCACAGAGGCTCAATTAAACTCACAAGCCTCAAGGGTTACAGGCGCTTTGCATCAGCTAATGAGCAGCCCTAATAAATAAACTATAAACATCTTTTCCAATACATTGGTAATTGAATTGACTTGTGCGCTAAAGCACATCGCCAGAAATTAAACCATAAACAAACCATCTGAGGATGACACAATGATCTTATCCCAGAAGAAATCGGACAACTGAGTGTAATCTGACTCAAAAATCAGGTCAAGTTCTTGTCGTGAGCTTATTCTGCTTTGCAGCTCATTTTAAGGGTTTCATAATCTCAAAAACTGGGGATGGAGGAATATCCGTCTGTACTTTAAAGGTCTTTAAGATCAGGACTTCTTGATAGATTAGTTCTTGGCCAAAGTTGCATTAAGAGACTAAGATTGTAAGGACTCTGAATGACAGATGATGGATTCATATATTTATCTATCGCACAATATAGCTTTCATTATAAACACCTAAAAGATCTGATGATATTTAAAGGAATTGCACAATAAAAAAAGTAATATTATTAGAAATACTATTTTCTGGTGATAAGTAACTTTATCACTTACAGTTAATGACTTTAACACTTCAACAGCATGCCTTGTTACTGTTTAAGAGCAGATAGAGGCAGTTGATAGAGTGCGACTTTAGCCCAGTTTAACAGTCAAAGACATATAAAGACGACAGACTTTTGCTCATGGCTGTTGACCTAAATACACAGCAGACATGATCTTGATTTAATCTTACCGGACCGTGTTAACAGATAATGCAAGACGCTTCTCTTAATCCAGCTCACGATCAAAAAGTGTGCCGACTGTCTAGTCAAGCAGGCGACGGATGGATTTTTTGATTGAATATCACTGGGTAAATACAAGCTGAGCTCTGCCGAAAGGCATGTTTTAGCAAGTTTTCGGGTTTACAGAGAAATAATAAATGATTTCTAAAATAACTGTAATTAGAAATAAAATAAGCAGCTGTTTGTTATCACAACATTATTTCTATTTTCAAATCAACTTCAATAATCAATGTGGTTCAGATAACATAATATTTAGAGTTTCTGTTGATTAAATCAATCACCTTCATTGTATTAACTCAAATTTTTAATTTCAGTGAACTTAAAATTTTAAGTCAACCAACAATTCTTTTTAGGATAATTATCTGTGGTAATGATTTTAACTAGCTTTTAACCTGAAAAACTGTTTCATTCAGTGATTAGCATGTTTTTTGGGACTTTTTCCTTGGGGTTTTTATTATTATTATTATTATTTTACATATTAGACATGATTATTTTAGAAAAGAGAGGTCAGTCTGCATCACAGCTCTTGCAGCAATTATCACGTTTTTATGCAAATAGCATGATTAATGTTTACTGAAATCGATATGAACCAAACCTTTTTCACATCTTTTCTTTTCACACATGAAGATTTTCTTATTGCTGTGGTTAAACAAAGGGTTAAAGCTTTAATAATATCTGCCTGCTGGGTTTTAATTAGGTCAGAGGAACGTCTTATAAGAATCTGAAGGCCACATTTAAAATTAGTATTATTATTGTTATTTTAAGTCATATATCACTGGTCTCTGGGAAACCAGCCATTAAAATCAATCTCAATAGAATATATTAGATATTATGCATCATACTAGCATCCAAAAGTTTAGTTTTTTTTAAAGGAATTAATTATTTTATTCTGCAAAGACACATTAAATTGATCAAAAGTGACAGAAAAGAGATTTTTGATGTTACAAAATATTTCTATTTCAACTTCTTTTGAACTTTCTATACATCAAAGAATAATGAAAACTAAAATGTATCACGGTTTTCACAAAAATATTAAGCAGAAAACTGTTTTCAACATTGATAATAATCATAAGTGTTTCTTGAGCAGCAAATCAGCATATTAGAATGATTTCTGAAGGATCATGTGACACTGAAGACTGGAGTAATGATGCTGAAAATTCAGCTTTGCCATCACAGGAATAAATTATATAATAAAATATGTTAAAATAGAAAACAGTTATTATAATAGTAACATGTTAACACTATTACTGTTTTACTGCATTTTTGATTAAATAAATGCAGCCTTCTTTCAAAATATCATTATAAAATTTAACCAAACCCAACAAATGCATAAAAGAAATTCTGATAAATGTTTTTTCCACTTCTCTACGGGTGTCCAAAGGAAGTGACTGCAGAACCGTGGTTTACAGTAGCCGTAAGCATCAGAGGAAGTCAAACATGGCTCCTGGTCACGTGTCGCCCCTCCTTCCTTCCATCCTCTGAATCTATCAATCTCGAATCGTGTCACTACAAACCCGTCCCTATTTTCCTTCTTTTCTTTTTTAATTTTCAAACCGTTATCACTGTAATGCCATATTATCAGCATTTTCGCTTTCTTTTACTTGTCTCTGTCTCTCTCTGCCCTGTCTTTGATGAGGTGAAACTGAGGTGGTCTTGTTGTTTGATGGTTTCTTTACTCTGCGGAGCTCACAGTGCACGAGGTGCCCGCCTCTGATGTCATATGACCTTCATCACGGTGCCGATGCAAATCACCAACCCGTGCAGCCTTGTACGTTTCCCAGAGGTCTATTAATTTCATCAACAAACAGTGTCGCTCTTTACTGTATCTGAAAAGACTGATATGCAATTCTTTTCACCAGCAATAAGTACAATACATACATGCAGTTGAACTTATATTGTTTGGTACCTGTAAAACATATAATATACACTGCCAATATGATATTTAGTGGACCTAAAAAGTATTTGGACACCTAAGTCACACTTAAATATGTTTGTGAAATATTGTGCTTGAAAAATGTATTTCACAAGTGATGTAACTCTGCTTAATATTTTGTTATATACTGCAATGATTTTCATATATTGGTGGATTTCATATACTGGTGTAAAAAAATTTGGGGTTGGTAAGACTTTTTAATATTCAAAGTCTCTGCTCTGCTCACCAAGACTGCATTTATTTGATAAAAAAAAAATACAGTTTAAACAATAATATTATGAAATATTATTACAATTTGAAATAACTATTTTAATATAGGTTAAAATGTAATTTATTCCCGTGATTTCAACGCTGAATTTTCAGCGTCATTAATCCAGAAATCCTTCAGAAATCATTCTAATATGCTGATTTGCTGCTCAAGAAACATTTATTATTATTATCACAGGTGAAAAAAAATCTAAAGAACAGCATTTATTTGAAACAGAAATCTTTTGAGACATTTGAAATGTCACTTTTTGTCAATTTAATGCATCCTTGCTGAATAAAAGTATTAATTTCTTTAATATATATATACTGTATATATATTATTGACCCTAAATTTTTGAACATATAAATTATAGCTTATAAATTTTTTAATTTCTTTAAAAAAAAATGTAATCTAATGTAAAATGTAAACATACAGCAATAAATTTGGATGCGATCAAAAAACGACATATGTAACCTTCAGCACATTCTGTAACGCACAAAAACACACTTGGCACATTTACATCTGCATCCCACTCAGACTCAGACACGTATTAACTACATGCAAACTAATTAAGATGATCAGGTGGCGTACAGCCTCCGTCTGTAAACATACACACCCCTGTACACACAAACACACACACACACACACAAAGGGCCCTGCGATCTGCATAACCGTCTCGTGTCTTTGGCATCTGGTGGTGTCTGGTCTGCATCGGTGTTTCCCACCCTGCCCCCTCTCCAGTCGTGCCGCAGGAGCAGCGGCCCTGACAATGGTGGGAAAGCGG
>NC_063058.1:23774144-23794144 GCF_018812025.1 Megalobrama amblycephala
TTTCTTTTGTGCCAAAAATCATTAGGATATTAAGTAAAGATCATTTTCCATTAAGATATTTTGTAAATTTCCTACAGTAAATATATCAAAAATGTATTTTTGTGAGTGGATATGCATTGCTAAAGACTTCATTTGGACAACTTTAAAGGCGATTTTCCAATATTTTGATTTTTTTGCACCCACAGATTCCAGATTTTCCAACAAACCATACATCAGTGGAAAGAAACTGACCCTTATGACTGGTTTTGTGGTCCAGGGTCACATATGATGTTTATTTGATGTAGATATTGTTTTTATTATTTCAAAAGTTTTTTTCTATAGTGCTCAAGTAACATTGATCAGATATTTGTGTATCTTTACTTAATTCAAATGAAATTCCTTTAATCCAAAATTAAGTTTTTTCAGCAGTCTAAACATATCACAATCCAAACCACTCCTATAATAAAACAAGATTCATACTATAGAAGATATATGCCTTTTTTCACCCAAAAAAAGATATAATGATTTGCAAAAATACTCTGTTGCACATATTTAATAAAGAATGCACATTTCCAAAAACTTACACACTCTTTCCTTATGTCAGGTCATCTCACCATTTAAATACTGTAGGCCTTATCATATTTAATGGCATTATTATATAACACACCACCGCAATTATGTCTTAAAGATCGTTTTTCTGGCACACCTACATTTTTTAGTTTAAGGGGACATCATTTAATGATACAGACCTCTTTGGAAAGTTTGTTTTATTCTTATTTACAAGAACACAAGCAAACTCCCTTCTATTAAATCATATTTGAAGAATATGCTCTAAAAAATGAACTATACGACTATAAAAATTATGACTTTTATTATTGCCATATCAATATGTGGGATATTAGTCAACTTTCATGTCTTTGAAAATAGAAGGTTACCTCACATTGGCTCAACGGTCAAGGATGAACGACACCCAATGGGTTTATGCATTTATTTTTTTGGTATTAAATGTAAAATTTAAGGCGTGTTTATAAAGAATCCACTTCAATTCGCTACATGATAAATCTATCAATAATGAGGTTATAATATTTATTTCTGGATTTTCTTTCTTTTTTTTTTTTTTATTCAAACGCACTAAAAGCAAAACGCATTTGAGCTGAAACAGTGCACAGTTTACCTCATGAATCCCTCCGTGCAAATGGCATCACCATCAGCGTCCTCGTGCAGCCGCACATGGAACACGCGAAACATGCAGCATGTCTGTAATCCACAATGTCTCCTATAAATGTCTCACCAAACAATGGATTTCCCCTCAAAAAAAGCCGCTCTGCTCTTTCTGGACGCGTGCTGACTGAAACATTTACAACAGGTGGCAAACTCTCCACAGCAGCATTGATTATATTGATTATGGTGATACCAATGATGCTGGTCGCGCAGCTATGGTACCAGTCCACAGCATCCTGCCCAGTATGTTCTCTCCTGCAGTGACGTGATCCGCGGACCGGCCAATCACAGCCCCGGCTGAGCGCAGTGCTGCGGACTGGCCAATCAGAGCGCGAGGATGCAGGTCGCTTTTGTGAGATGATGTGATCGAGGCTCCGCCGATGGCTCGTTTCTTAATGAACAGATGTGGCTGCGCTTTGATGAGCTTGTTTATTCATTTACTCGCTCTTATGGCTTAAAAAAATGGTTATGAAATAAACACGCAATTTATAGGTTACAAAACAACGCAATGGTGCCAAAATGTTCTGGATAAATCAGACAAATCTATTAAAAACCCCGTATTTGATTATTAAAAAATAAAGTGTTTGTGATTGTGTCGTTTCAAAAGAGATTATTTTGCAGCTTTCTTCAAAATAACAACAAGGTTTTTATATTAAAATCAGCACTGAAGACAAAGATGTGGGGATTTTAACAACTGTGTAAAAATAATATTTTACTTAAATATGCATTTTAAAAAAAATCTACTAATTTATCTTTTATAATTGTTTTCTTAAAAAAAAAAAAAAGGAAAAAAAAGAATGGTTGAAAATGTGAGGGGTTATTTTGTATGAATTGGATTAATTGTTAAAAGTTCATTTGCATTCAACACACACACACACACACACACACACACACACACACAAAAACATTGTCTGTTTTTTTTTTCAATTAAATTTAACAGTTAAAACCAAAACTATCAAGTCAATGACTATCAGCATTTTTAGTTTGTGCGTAAAAAGATTAAATTTAATCTTTCTCTGAACGTCGTTATTAGTTTTCGTTTGAATCATTAGCCTATATTACTTTATATTATTATATTATATATTTCCTTACTCGTGTATTTTCCTTTCATTCACATCAGCATTACATTTAAGAAGCTTTAGATTGTACGAAAAAGACCAACAATTGTGCTGAAAACAGAACTGAAGCATTTTTTCGTTAAACAAATGAGAGAAACAATGTATTTAGAGATCGAAAAAAATGTTTAGATGTCAAAACTTTCGTATTCCACATTTCAGTTGATCATATTTTTAGCTAAAAACATCGAAATTATTATTTTTTCCAGCGCCTGACCAGGTAAAAGAGGAAGAAAAAAAAATTCAAAAAGAAAAATGATGAGTGAAAAAAGTAGGAGGAGTTCATGAAAGGAAAACGCGTTGATTTCAGCTCTTCTCGCTGTAAGGGAGGCCGGGGCTAGTTGTCACACTTTTGCTCCAGTGAATATTTTTCAGGACGGGTTTATATCCGAAAGATATTTTCTGCATGCAAAGTCTTAAAGCCCAGGAAAAATTCAGATACACATTGACCTATTATAAGATTCAACCAAACAGCAAATGTGTGAAAGAAAACATATTAATCCATTGCTCTGGTCAACAAATATTGTAACTGATAAATTAAATGGTTTGAAAATTCTTCATTATATAGGGAAATATGATTATATGAATTTTAGTTTGGATAGAATTCACAAAAAATATTAAAAAATGATCATAGGGTTTTAAAACCATCACACAAATGCATAGAAAACACATTTGTGTAACTGGACTTTTGACTAAAAACCCTTATACAGTGTAAAAAAAATATTTTCACACATTATCACAATATTTTCTCTTTTGTCAAATAAACCAATCAATGTGGTTCAGAGAACATAATATTTTGAGTTTCTGTTGATTAAATCAATCGCCTTCATTGTATTAACTCCAATTTTTAATTTCAATGAACTCAAAATTGTATTTTTTAAGTTAAACCAACAATTCTTTTTTACAGTGTATTTGCAGAGCTTCTTCCTCTGTCAAACAGTGTTGTTTTTGAACTAAAAGAAAAAAATCATATTTTTACTGACTTAATCAAACAACAATGTATTTATTTTTTGTATCATGTATCATATGATTATGTAAATTTTACCACTGTAAAAAAAAAAAAGATCAATAAATATGTTTTTACATTGCGTTAACTCATCATAATAAGTTATGCAAGATTCAACTCATCTTTTTAAGTCAGTTTAATGTAATTTAAGTTGGAATAACTTAAACATTCAAGTTGATTGTACTTAATTTAAAGGATTAGTTCACTTTCAAATGAAAATTAGCCCAAGCTTTACTCACCCTCAAGCCATCCTATGACTTTCTTCATTCTGATGAACACAATCTGAGAAATATTAATAAATATCCTGAGCTTTATAATGGCAGTATGCATTACCAAATGAGTATGAGCTGAAGAAAGTGTCTCCATCCACATCCATCCATCATAAACATACTCCACACAGGGTTAATAAAGGCCTTCTGAAGTGAAGCGATGTGTTTGTGTAAAAAAAAATATCCATATTTAACAAGTTATGAAGTAGAATATCTAACTTTTCCGCCAGACTGACTTCCGTATTCAAGTTACAAAGAAAGTGTAAACTGGCGTCCCGTCAGTTAAGTTTTTTCCGTAAGTTGACGTATCATAGAATTAACAAATCAAATATGAATAATACATATCAGATTTTATATTTGCAACATATTTTAAAAATCTATTCATCATAAAAACTCTACATTTGTATGGCTAAAATATAACCCACAGATCACCTCAAACTAACATGTTTCTTCATGACCAAGTTTTGAGCAGTTTATTTGTTGTAAATAAGAGTTGTATTATTGTCAGACGTCCCGAGGAATGTGCGTCTGCATTCCTCCATCCCTTAATCAGGACTATAATGCAACAATGACTCTGAGCCATGGGGTAAAGTGACAGCTGGTGTTGACCTCTGACCCCTGCTGTCTGGAGGGCTGCGGTGACAGAGGGGGTCACGGTTCTCTCAGCCCCTGTAGGGAGGGTGGCTGTCTGGGAAAAGCCATCCAGACAGTCCTAGAACACGCCTGGGTAGAGGGAGGAGAGAGGAGACATGTTCGGGACAATGTGGTACCCATATATCCCCAAGTCTGAGAGAGACGCCCCACCTCAGGGCCCTGACTGGGGCGCGGGGTCCAGACACCATGAGTGTGATCAGCATACACAAACACACCAGAGCACAAGAGCAAACACACACTGACACTATGGGAAAACAGCTAGATTTATTCATGGCATGATTACTGTAGTAATATTAATGATATGTCATAATAGAGTTTTAGCTTTTCGAAGCAATAATGAGTGTGTTACATCAGACATCACTGTGCACATGCTCTTTAAAAAATGGTTCAAAATAACAATTTTTTACTGTGCCCACTATTTTTTATGTATCCATTGAATATATTCAATAATGTAACATTAAATTATTAAATTTTAATTGTACATAATTTAAATATATGCTGGAAAATGTACAGTATGCAGGAAAAAACAGATGTTTAAGTAAATATTCTGGTTTTTATGAGGTCATAATCTTTCAAACAGGTGATACATTTTGATTAAAAAAAATTAAGTTTGTTTCCAATATTTTATGAAAATTCAGACTGTTTTGAAACAAATTTATCTGAGTATGTTCATGTTAAGATACATTTTAAAAACATTTAAACATTATTTAAAAAAAATATTATTATTATATTTTCTGATTGTTTTGGTATTAAGATATTAAGAAAAATGAATAATTATAAATTAATATTTGAAATATTACTAATAATATTATTATATTATTTGATATTTATAAATTATCATTACATTTATCTAAAATATTAGGACAAATATTTTTCTTTAAAAATTTTATTTTTTTAAATTAATATTTAGATATTTGTATTATTAATAGTATTAAATGATGAGTGTTTTAATATTAAAACATTAATGTTGAATGTTTCTAAATTGCTATTATTACATTTATCTGAGTGTTTTTGATATTAATGTATTTAGATGATTATTTTCATATCTATAAATGATTATTTGAAATGAATAGTTATAAAATATTATTACATTTATGAGTATTTTTTCATATTAGCATACATTTTAAAAATATTTTAACATTATTTTTAAAATGTAATTTTTATATTATTATTATTATTATTAATGTATTGTTTTTATTATTAAATAACATTTTTAAATCAGTGTTTATAAATTGTTAATATTACATTTATCTGAGTGTTTTGAGATATTAAGAAAAATGAATATCTAAAAACTATCATTTTAAATGAATATTTATAAATTATTGCATTGATTTATCTGAGTATTTTGATATTAGCATGCATTTTTAAAACATTTTAATGTTATTTAAAATTTAAAAGGAATATTTATATTATTATTAATCATTTATTAATATTATTACATTACCTGAGTGTTAATTTTTAAAAGTAAATATTAAAACATTTTTTAAACTAATGTTTATAAATTGTTGTTGTTATTATTATTACATTTATTTGAGTGTTTTGACTAATTTTTAAAAACATTTCAACAGTTTTTTTTTTAATCTATTATTATTATCAGTGGTGCTTGCATCAGTAATGTTCTCTTGCATACTTATTATTATTATTATTTATAAATTAGGCCTACATTTTTAACTCTCCTATTAGAACTACCAGAGCATTCACCTATAAAAATGCAAAAAAACTAAACAAAAAAAAAATCAAGCCTCCATTATTAAATGTAATACTGAATACGGTATACACAAGCATCCATTATAAACACAACATATGGTGAAGATCCACTATAAATGTGATGTATTGAAACAAATTGGCTCCTGTGTTTTCAGAGAAGTATCGGATCAGCAAGGAAAGAGTCTTTTTACATATCACAGAGGCGATGCCCAGGCCGATAGCCTCAAATAGAAGTGTGTGTGATGCCGTCTCTGATGGAAACATGGCATCCACACCATCTTCAGGTCAGACAAAGCAACACTCTCTCAGACAGGTGCCTCGGGTCTGGAGGGGCCGGGGATTGGAGCGTGCAGCCTCACGTCAATCAAACACTAACAGAGACGTCTCAGACATCTGCGGTGGCATCCTCCTCATTTATTCTGCCTTTGCTGGCAGCCAGCGTCCTGTGAAAGAGGCCCTTTGTCACAGAGCGCCATTCAGAAGCCAACCAGCCGTAGTCACCGTGCTAAAGCGAGGGCTTTTTTTCTCTGGTCGGCTTCTATTCAGACCAGGGATTCCAACGCTGACCTGAAAGCCACGGCTCCTCCTCCAGGTTGAGGGAACAGCGAGAGGAACGCAGGAGAAGGATTGAGTGGATTGGATTAGGGTTAATCTCTTGTTCCTCACCGCGGTGTGCTGACAGGGGCACTTACCGACCCTTTGAGTCACCGGATACCTGGAGTGTGCGAGGCGCACAGCCGGCGGCGGGTCGCCAATTATGACAGGTGGGGGGAGTGTCAGGAACGAGATCAGGAGGAGGGCATTGTACAAATAAATAAATAAATCAACCAGGAACACCTCAGCTTATGGAATCAGTGGCATCTAACATCTTCATGACAATACAGGATCTAGCTTCTTAAACATCTTGCTAAGAAACTTCAATCAAAAGTGTATATGATAGCAGCAAGGATGCATTAAATTGATCAAAAGTGAGAGTAAAGATATTTATAATGTCACAAAAGATTTCTATTTCAAATAAATGCTGTTCTTTTGAACTTTTTCTATTTAATGTATCACAGTTTCCACAAACATATTAAGCAGCACAACTGATTTCATCATTGATAATAATAAGAAATATTTCTTGAGCAGCAAATCAGCATATTAGAATGATTTCTGAAGGATCATGTGACACTGAAGACTGGAGTAATGATGCTGAAAATTCAACTTCGATCACAGGAATGATAAAGCAATAAGCCCCAAGAAGCTGTGGTTTACACTGAATTACAATAAATTTACGGTAAACCATGGCTTCACGGGGCTTATTGCTTTTATAAAACTTTGGTTACCACACAATACAAAATGTTAAAGCCCAAAAATATGTATCAATGCAACTTGAAGTAAAATCATTATTCCACTGGAAAAAATAGTCCTTGACTGTGAACAGCAACAGAAGTTACATATTACGATGTTAGATGGCGGCAATGAGCGAGTTACTCAGTCGCAAAGACTTCTAACAAATACTATAGAATAACAGACTTTTTAAAGACTTTTTTAAAATTATTATTACTATTTTTTTTAGAATAACACAAGATGTGTCACTCGTTTTGTTTTGAATGGGAGAAAGTGCAATGCGCAATATGGCGGAATAAGTCCCGCCTTCTAAATAAGAGCCAATCGCGTCACTGCAGCGGCCGTTAGAAGCTCCGGTTCCTATAGAAACAATCAGACGCGAGCCTCCGAAATGAGGCACAAGAGACGCGCATTTAGGACTGCGCATGTGCATTAGCTTGATCCAGCCTGAAAAATACCATTTTTGCCATGATTCGAGCATTCAGAAACAAAATTTATGAGACAGTTGTTGTCAGATTTCATTGGTGATTTCAAATATGAAATTTAATCGAAAGCTTGGTGAACAGCTTTATTGAATTTGATGTTTCCCCATTCAAAGAGATAGGAACTGCACTTTCAAAGATGGCCACTGAGTGAAATGACTTGTCTAAAAGCAAAGTCCCTTTAAGACAAGTCATTTCACTCGGCGGCCATCTTTGAAACGCCTCTCGGGCATCCTGGGCATCATGCAGCTCCTATCTCTTTGAATGGGGAAACATCAAATTCTCCAAAGCTGTTTGCAAAGCTTTCGATTAAATTTAATATTTGTAATGACCAATGAAATCTGACAACAACTGTCTCATAAATTTAGTTTCTAAACATTTGAATCATGACAAAAAATCTGTATTTTTTAGGCTGGATCAAGCTAATGCACATGTGCAGACCTAAATGCGCGTCTCTTGTGCCTTACTACGGAGGCGCGCGTCTGACTGTTTCTATAGAAACCGGTGCTTCTAACGGCCGCGGCAGTGACGCGATGACTTTACCAGTCGGCGATTGGCTCTTATTTAGAAGGCGGGACTTATTCTGCCATATGCGCGTTTCACTTTCTCCCATTCAAAACAATACGAGTGACATGTCTTGTGTTATTCTATAGTCTTTGCTAAAAGGGACTTTGCTTTTATATTGAAACTTGTATTGAAATACGTAACAAGACGCAAATGACAAATGCTTTGACTAGCGCTGTCAGTGTCAGCAGGGCATGAAGGACAAGATCGCAGCAGACATATGAACATAGGACTGACCTGAAGGAAAATGCTAAATTTGAATGCAGTAAACTTGAATGTAATAAACTAGGTCACTCATATCTCTCTCACACAATCCTCTTCTACATAATGCAGTAAGCTTCAGTAAATAAAATCAATAGAGGACAAATATATGTTTACGTTGCTAAGACAAAGGCACCATACACATTCAGTAGTGCAGCAATACTTATGTAATGCGCTCAGCTGTATGTTTTTGGGAATTTTTTACAACGGCTTCAACCAATCAGAATCAAGGGCCGGAACTATCCGTTTATATTACATTTTAAAATATATTCCAATAGAAAACAGTTATTTTAAATTGTAATAATATTTCACAATATTACTGTTTTTACTGTTTTTTTGATCAAATAAATGCAGCATTGGTGAGCATGAGAATCTTACCAACCCCAAACTATAATAGTGAATGATTTATAGGTTATTCAGTGACAGAATGATATTTAGAAAACAGGGTGGTCAATGGCTTATATAATGCAAACATAAAACAAAATTATTTTGATAATTTTAAATTCACTAAAATGGAAACAGAAAACAAACAAATATAAGAGGGAATTGTCAATCGGCCAAGCTAATACGGTTATCAATCGAACTTATAGCTATCAAATATGGTCTTATTGATGAGTTTAAACTATAAATTGGTCTTTCTCAACTCCTCGACCCTTTGCATACAGTAGAAGCTTTATCCTCCTCCCAAAGGGTCTAGTTTCTTCACTTCAGTTTGCCTGCTAGGAAACGTCATAGAACAATCAAAAGGAGTAAACGTTTACTTTAAATTTGCTCTAAATGGAAAAAATGCTGACACGCTTACTGTACATATGAAGAGTTCATTTGCAAAAACCGATAAACGGCATTTAAAAAAAAAAAGAACGTTAAGTGCTGTGCATTATTCTCCATATATAGCACGTTCTGTACCCTAAATCCATTTTGTCAGAAAAGCCGGTTTTGTCCACTGTCAGGCATCGCAAGTTCACGTTTTACAGCAGAAGCCGACAAGCGCCCTTGTTGTTTGTGTACAGAAACCGATAAGTCCGTTTTAGCGAATCAGCGTACAGTATTCAGGTCAGGTGACAAGGCTTCTAGTCACTTCAAAAAGACGCGCTCCGCTAGCTGAGGGAAGTTTTGTCAAAGCTGACTAAAAGTGATCGAGGATTTATAATTTCGACTCCTGTAAGTCCTTGAACACCATACACGACTTACATGCTGAAACCTTGGTTGTTCTTTTGCGGGCGCGCGCGCGTGTGTGTGTGTGTGTATGTGTGTGTGTGTGTGTGTGTGTATGTGTGTGTGTGTGTGTGTGTGTGTGTCTTAAAAATAAAGGTTTCAAAAGGGGGCTTTCACAGAAATGTTGGTTCCCCAAAGAACATTTCAGTAAACAGTTCTTAAAAAACTTTTTTCCCCCTGTGAAGAACATTTTTAAAATCTAAAGAACCCTTTTCCACTATAAAGAACCTTTTGTAAAATGGAAATAGTTCTATGGATGTTAAAGGTTCTTCATGGAGCCATCAATGCCAATAAAGAATCTTTATTATTAAGAGTGTATGGTAGAAATGAAAATCTTTAAAAATAAAAATTTCCCCTCAGAAGATTGACTTGAAAAACATGAAAACATAAAAAGCATTTGGTTTATTATAAAACTGTTAATTGATGTAATACTGGTTCTGTTGATTGGATGAAAGGGCAGTTTTCAGCTGATGCTTTGGATCTCAAAATATTGACCAATTAATCAGGCTGGTCAACATACTGGTCCATCACTAGAAACCAAAAATGTAGCAAAGAAAAAACCTCAGTAAAGACTGTTAAAACTAACGCTAATAAGGGACTTTCACCTGAATCCACACAGAAGAACTGGATCCTGACACGGGGCATGCATCAGTAAAAGGTTTTACTGCAGATTTTCCTGAATGAGATTTACACCAGCATCCCATAATACGAACAGATTCCTCAATGAAACTAGAATACAAATGAAGGGCTCAGACCAAAGACAGTAAAAGACCAGTTTGGCGCCTTTGTAAATATGTTTATGGAGCTGTGTCTGGATTTACAGGCTGGTTTATGAGTGTAGAGCACAGAAACACTCATGACCTCACAATCTTATTGGGTTCATATACTTTAGACCAGCAGAAATACAGTGGAAAACATTGCAATTGTAAGATTAAACTGTTAAATGTAAATAAATAACTAGAACAAATGAAACGACTTTTTTCTCATAATTTAATGAGTTTATTCTCAACATTTTATCTTGACTTTTTTCTCGAAATTTAACATTTTTCTCATAATTTAACGAATTTGTTCTCGTAATTTAACAACTTTTTTCTCGTAATTTAATGACTTTATTCTCAACATTTTATCTAGACTTTTTTCTCGAAATTTAACGAGTTTTTTTCTCGTAATTTAATGAGTTTATTCTCAAAATTTTATCTCGACATTTTTCTCGTAATTTAACAACTTTTTTCTCGTAATTTAATGACTTTATTCTCAACATTTTATCTAGACTTTTTTCTCGAAATTTAACGAGTTTTTTCTCTTAATTTAATGAGTTTATTTTCAACATTTTATCTCGACCTTTTTCTCGAAATTTAACGAGTTTTTTCTCGTAATTTAATGAGTTTATTCTCAACATTTTATCTCGACCTTTTTCTCGAAATTTAACAAGTTTTTTCTCGTAATTTAATGAGTTTATTCTCAAAATTTTATCTCGACATTTTTCTCGAAATTTAACAATTTTTTTCTCGTAATTTAAAGAGTTTATTCTCAACATTTTATTTCGACTTTTTTCTCGAAATTTAATGAGTTTTTTCTTGAAATTTAACAACTTTAATCTCGAGATGGTTTTATTTTTTTATTATTGCTTGGTTCTAATCCTCTTCCGTAGTATTCACGGAGACAAGAGAGCCGTCACTATTTTCATTTTTAAACACTTGCAGTCTGTATAATTCATAAACACAACTTCATTCTTTATAAATCTCTCCAACAGTGTGTAATGTTAGCTTTAGCCACGGAGCACTATCAAATTCATTCAGAATCAAATGTAAACATCCAAATAAATACTATACTCACATGATCTGACGCATGCATGCAGTATGCATGACGAACATCTTGTAAAGATCCATTTGAGGGTTATATTAACTGTGTGAACGTTGTAAATGGACTGTATTATAGTCGAGAGCTCGGGGGGCAGGGAGCACGCGATTTAAAGGGGCCGCAGCCTGAATCGGTGCATAGTTAATGATGCCCCAAAATATGCAGTTAAAAAAATTATTTAAAAAAAATCTATGGGGTATTTTGAGCTGAAACTTCACAGACACATTCAGGGGACACCTTAGACTTATATTACATCTTGTGAAAGAACGCTCTAGGGCACCTTTAAATAAACGACCCCTAAAGTCACGCAGAACTTTTTTTATTTTTAGGGTATGTATTAAAAACGGAAACCTTTCCTTTGCGTTTTCCGCGTACAGATGACAACGTTTTCAAAATGATCCCTGTTTACAAGGATCCACGAAAATGACTAAAAACACTGCATTCTGCTGCCAGGCCACTAGATGGCGACTTAGTTTCACTACGCGCCTATAGACTGAACATGTAATACATATGTGCATGACGTCACCGTTTTCACAAATTTGTGTTTTTGTAGTTTACACAGAGATGATAACGGTAATCGTTTTCAGGCCCCCAAAAATTGTTGTGCAAATGAACGGCCAAAACATATAAAAACTTGTATAAACGGCCCCTAAAGTCACACAGAACTTTTTTTATTTTTAGGATATGTTTACATGACAACGATGTACTAAAAACGGAAACCTTTCCTTTGCGTTTTTCGCATACAGACATAGTAAAAACGCTGCATTCTGCTGCCAGGCCAGTAGATGGCGACATTGCTTCGTCAAGAAACACTATGCGCCTATAGACTGAACACGTAATATGCAAACATATGACGTCACTATTTTCACAAATTTGTTTTTGTAGTTTACACGGAGACGATAACGCTATTGTTTTCAAATCCGTGCACTTTGAAACCAGTTTTCAAAAGTTTGCATTTTCAGGCCCCAAAAACGTCATTAATACATTGCGTAAATAATACATTAATACATTGCGTAAATAAACAGCCAAAAAGCATAACAAGTTTTCTGTTTTAGTTGAAAACGGTGTAAAAGGACGGTGTAAAAGGCCACTTAATCAACTGGTGTCAGCATGATTTTTATTGCACGTATGAAGTCAGTTCCTCCTCAAATTCACAAAATAATAAAATTAAGATATTATACTAGACACTAAAGACATTGTTATACACACACACATATATATATATATATATACACACACATATGTGTATATATTTACATATATATATATATATATATAGGTACATTTTGGTTTTGATATTTTATTGACTGCAATAAATGCCATTTTTGTGTCTGGTTTGGGAATCTCAAGACATTTTGGGGCCACTGTACACAATGCACACATTTAATTCCACATTATCCTTTCTAATCTTCGTAAAACATTTATTTGTAATATTCAGCGCGCTACTGAGTGTCTGTAACGGTCACAGCTAATTACCGGCGTGGAGATTCTCACCAAAGCCTCTCTTCTCACACACAATGTCCTAACCTTCGTTTCTCACAGCTCAACATCATCCCCACCCAGAACTTTCCCACCCTTCAGCTCCACACTGGCTGTCAATCAAAAGACGGGCAATCAGTCATCAGCCGTGAAAAGACCTCGTCCCACTATCCCTTCATTCCCTCCTATAACGCTCCTTTATTCCTTTATCCCAGCGGCTCTGAATGGGCGTGACATATTTTAATCTCCAGCACGCCTCCTCTAAATTCCCGCCGTCGTGCTCGCCGCATCCGCCATTGGTCGGCTTAATCACCGTCGAGGCAGACAGTGCTGTCTTTTTTAAGGGGCTATAGGATCAAACCCACCCCTCCCTCGCTCTACCCCACTCTGCGTCTTCAGGGTCACGGCCCCCCTCAGACCGGAGCCCTTTGAGCCCGGCGAAAAGGATCATGTCATGAATGGAGCTTGATTTAGTTTTAACAGGGTGCTGTGTCCGTCCTTTAAGTGGTAAATGAATATACATTAGGCGCGAAAGGCCTGCAGGGAAGAGAGAATGAGAGCGAGGCCTCTGAATGCTGAGAAGGTGGAGAAGGGGTGTGTGAGTGCAAATAGAAAGGAGGGGGTTTCCCGCTTCCCTCCGCAGGAACCCAAAGCAGTTAATTGGAACGTTTGTTTGTTCCTCACGTTTATTGACGAGATGGGAGCTAAGATCTAAGTATGTCACATGCTGACTTCCCAGAGAGGGGAAATTAAAGGTTCATGGATACAGACAGGAAGAGAGTTTGCTTATGACTAAATATTTTATCGTTTTGAAACGGTAAAATGAAACAAAATGGAACAAGAATTGTGGAGTGACCCAAAATGTTAACGTCTCTCAACCAGTTTCAGGAAAGATTTGACATGTGCTGGGAATTTGGTGGCTTTTTTCTTCAATAACTTGTCCATTTCATCCCTTTAAAAAAACAAAAAACAAACCTTCAGATCAAAATGTTTCAAAACGAGAAACAATTTCAGTCAAGCGTCTCCAAACTTTCGTCTGTTGTTTCATTTTTTCCCAAATACCACAAAACACAAAACAAAACAAAACAAAACAAAACAAAACAAAACAAAACAAAACAAAACAAAACAAAACAAAAAACAAAAAACATACCTGTCAAAAGTTTGGAAACATTTTTAGATGTTTTTGAAAGAAGTTTCTTATGCTCACCAAGGCTGCAATTATTTAATAAATACAGTAAAACAGTAATATTGTGAAATAATTAAAATATCTGTTTTACAGTCAAAGCAAAATGTATTCAGACACAAACATTTCATTCAATAATACAGTGTATTCACCATAATTTAAAGAATATGGCAATAAAATATGACAAGATCTCAGAGTTAAACTGTGTCAAAAAAAAATCATCTTAATTATGTCAGATAACACTTAAGCAAAACATGTTCAGGTCAAAGTGTCTGAATAATATTTGTTTCCCTCACAGTTTACTTTATTTTTCTATCCTCACTATAGTATCCTGCACCCACTAGTAAAAATATATCAAAAATGTCTGAATAATTTTTGGTTTGACTGTATATTTAAATATATTTTAACATGCAAATTATTCCTGTGATCAGAGCTGAAATTTTCAGCATCATTCCTCCAGTCTTCGGTGTCACATGATCCTTCAGAAATCATTCTAATATGCTGCTAAATATTTCTAATATAATTTCCTGAAAAAATAATAAAAATATACTCTATGCCGTTTCGGTTTGAAACGTCTTATACTGCATTCACCTGTGGCATTCATCTGCCCTTTGACCTCCAACATCCAGATATCTGTTTGGTTTTGTGTTTAATGAGACAGACATGTGGCGTGATCTCCTCTGACATCAACCAATCGACCCCAGACAAGCAAATGTCATGACCTTTCACCCCACCATGAGTCTACAAGGGACATCAAGATGGTCACTGGCCAACAAAAAAAGGTCTGGACTACTCAAAAGGGTTCAAACAAAGTTTACACAGCAGTCTGGGAAACTGCAGTTCTTCTCCAAATTAACATTAATAAACTACACTTTTAGAACAGAAAGTTCAGTGGGGTTCTATATAGAACTCTAGGATTCTTGACTCAATTTTAAAGAACTCTTTATGCCAAAAAGGTTAAATGATTGCATAATACTTTCATGTTTAATTTAGGCTATGAATTATGTTTACGAGATCCATAAAATGATCCCATGATGGGAACCCCTCAAAGGTTCTACATATAAAGCAGCTAAAAGAACCCTTTAAAGGTTCTATATAGAACCTTTTCTTCAAAGGCATACGTTCAGACTGCAGGCAAATCAGATTTTTTCTCAAATCAGAAATTTTCAGGCAGACTGTCTGCACTATTAACTGCAAGTGCATCATCTCGCTCACCAAATAAGTGCTCTGAGAAAACTCAGCGATGGAGGAGACTGTAATATGTTGTCATGTTCCAGGCTGTAGTCATGGCCGAAATCTTTGGACATACCGTTTGAATACAGTATGAACACTTCTGGCATTTCCGCTACTGGTTTTGATGTTATTGCTGTGTGTCGCATTAAGAATGAAGACAGTTTGAAATCCAATTTGAGCAGCCAGAATATGTAAAAAGTGTCCAGAATCAGACACCTTTGTAAAAATCTGAGTGGAATTGCATTTCAAACCACCTCTAAATGTGGTTTGAATCAGGTTTTGGGAAAAAAAAAAATCATATATGATATATATAGTTTTTTTTTAATATATTGCTGTCCAGACATTTTAAAAAAAAGCACATAGATACAATCAGGATATGTAAAATAAATAAACTGATTTTTGCTGGCAGTCTGAACATAGCCTTAGAGAGATGCCTTGAGCACAGAACAGGAAAAAACAAAACAAAAAAAATATTTAAATGTTTTAAGACCAGTGGGCATAATCATATTTATTTTAAAACTAATTCCAATATGCTATAGTTCATATTTGTGTGTGTGTGTGTGTGTGTGTGTGTGTGTGTGTGTGTGTGTGTGTGTGTGTGTGTGTGTGTGTGTGTGTGTGTGTGTTGGAAGTTCAAGTATTTCTACAAATGAGGGTGGAATTGTGGAGAAAAAAGGAACACATTAACTTAAGGTAAGAATCACTCAGCAGTAGTGAAATATTTAATAATCTTTATTGTAAGAGAACACACTGAAAGGTCCAAACAAATTAAATGTGTATGTTACATTAGAAGAGACAGGAGAAACATGTAGGAATATTTACATACAGATATTGCACATTGTTGCCGTTTGTTAAAGCATTAAGAAAATAAATATTTGATTTAGAGATGATATGTGCGCATGCTGATCGACATGGACAGGCAAATTATTGGGTAAAATCTATAAATAAAAGATTATAGAATTTTGCTGTTAAGAATACAATGTGCGGTTTCTCACCTACAATATTAAGACAGACATTTTCTAATCTTATAAAACAAAATAATTACATCATAATGACCAACAAATGCTTAAATGAACACCTGTAAAATTAACTTTAAAATGTAACAGCTTGGAGGTTTAGAGGTTGTGTTTTTTGTTTTGTTTTTTTTTTGGTCACATTTTCTCTGAACAAACACATTCACATGAAAGTCACTTTAATCTAGAATCATCTTTTTTTTTTAATAATTGATATTTTTTCATTTTATCATTCTGATTAATCTGATCAGATTTGGATCTGCAAATTGGATAAAATAACTATTCTCTGTATCATTAAGATAGTATGGGTCTATGCTTAAAGGAAAGCAAAAGAAATGCTCCTTCTTTGTCATTTTGGCAGGTAGTGAGTTGTTATCTTCAGGGAAAGCAGCAGGAAAGCAGATGTTTTTCCCAGTGACGCGGATTCACATCACTGCAGATCTGATTCCACGTGTTAATGCTGCTCCACGAAGTTGGTCTCTGTCCTGTATGAGAAACCATGTGTTACTTTCAGCTTTCAGTTTGATTTTGCTGGTCCTAAATTCAACGTGGTCATTAAGCGCCACCTTATGGTGGAGAGAAGAAAACGACTGCTAATGTCACATGATCTGAAATACTCTATCTAAATGTAATCTTTCTTTAAAATAAATGTAACTTATATTTAAATAATAATAATAATATATTATTATTACTCATTTTTCATTTTATTATGAGAGATAAATTATAAATACTCATTTATGTATGAATTATTTCATTGTGAATTTTCAATTCAGTGGCTGTTATGTATGTCTAGCATTTTCATAATTAAGCTTTAAACAATTGTTACATTTAAATAATTACACTTTTTAAGTGTACAAATGTCTCTAAAAGTACAAAAAGCATCCTGAACTTTAAACGCTTTGCTGGTATTCTGAGCCCTCATGTGCCCCCTGGTGGATATTTTATGCATGACAAGAAATTGTTATTTTAGGACATCAGTTATAATTGTACTCGGCCAGAGATTAAACGGTCTAGAGTTCACATAAACCACTAACCGAAGAAACAGTAACTGAAGAAGACGTGTGCCATTTTAAAAGGAGGGGTCACCGCTTTATTTCTGTACTCACATGTTTGCATGTTTGTTGGGGATCATGTGGTTGTTGTAGGCCAGGATGGGAGGAACACTTTCTTCATCCTCAGGAACCTGCAATGAAATAATAAAAATATATTATATTTACAAATTAAATAAAATGTAGCTATATATGCATACAAAAAAAAAAAAAAAAAATTTGTGCTGGGTTGATTATGTAATTCCTTACATTACATTAAGGTAATATAATTGGACTACTTTTTGATTAACTTGTTTATAACATTGATTTGAGTAGGATAATCTTGTACCATATTGACATAAAAAAAAAAAAAATACATATACACAATACATATTTTATATATATATATATATATATATATATATATATATATATATATATATATATATATATATATATATATATATATATATATATATATATATATAAAAAATTTAATTTGGTTTTTTTTATTTAATTTTTTATTAAAAAATAATTAAAAAATTAAATAAAAAAACAAATAAAAAAAATATATATATATATATATATATATATATATATATATATATATATATATATATATATATATATATATATATATTTTTTTTTTTTTTATTATTATTATTGACTTAATTCTATTATTGACCTAGCTTCATATCTCAGGCATTTTATCATCAGCTGATAAAAATTATTGGGGAATGCCTGGGCTGCATGTAAATTTGAAATGACGACATTTTTGTAAAACAATTTTTCTGTAAAATTTTCAAAGAAGAAGAAAAAAAGTCTGACCTCCCAATAGACCTCATCATCAAAGCAGTTTTCATCTGCAGGATCACCCCAGATGGGCAGCTTCAGAACCAGGCCTGTTGGTGTAACAATACAGTTATGTCAACATGATAAATGTGACATTTCCATTACAAACTGAAATCAAATACACCTGTCCATTCATGTCAGGTGAAGATCAGGTGTATTCGTAGAATGACTACCAAATGTCATCCAACCCCGTCTTCTCTAGGTTTCATGTTACAAACACCACACCTGTGCCACTACATGACAAACAATTGCAACAAATCCCTTCAGAGTATTATATGGTGTACTGCTGCACACAACAGGAAGGCATCACAATATGCACTTAAAATGGATTAATCTTTCAAAAGACTCTTACCAACGAATATGCCGCCTCCGATTCCAAAACATAAGGCCACACACAGTCCTGCTGCCTGGTATCCTCCCTGGACAGTGGGTACCCGCTTCGCAAATTCTGCCGTAAAGTCAAATGTATTTTCCAACCTGAAATAGGCAAATATGGCACAATATATAATTCTTCGCCGCTAGAGGTCGCTTATTAAAAAAGCGTAGCTTGATGACGCCTTGATTTTGTGGAATCATGGGAGATGTTGTCTTCACGTCTACAGCTTGTGGAAAATAATCTGACGGGACTCATGCAGAAATCATATTCCTGCATGAGCTAATGTATTAGAGATTTATTGACATTACTGTAGTATGAAACAGGGTGTGGCTGAAAACCGCTGGAGTGGAACGAGTCCGCTGGAGCGATTGCTAATGAGAGATGAGCGCGACGCATGACTCAAGAGCAGTGGAGCTTTCATTATGCCGCAGACGAGCGCTTCCACATCTTCCGGTCATGTGTATGTGGGGTAACGCAGTGCTGTTTATCATATTAGATACATTTGTGTGTTGAAAGTTGTTATAGTGTTACTCTGTGCGTTCGCTCAGCTGTAGTAAGCTAGATCGATATTAGGCATGAAAAACATTAGGCATAAAACACACAATATATTAAAGCATCTTCGGTGTTTCCATGGTTTCTACAAAATAAAATAAATTGAGGGTATCGCAGGTATGACGTCATTGATAGGCGACACACGGACACGGTCTGTGTCCTGGTTAAAATTGCTTATTTCTCTGGATTTAAACACTCTTGGAAACATTTGGGATAATGCAAGTACACAAGTCAACAAAATATATAACGCTGTTCTTGAGGTTTTTGGACATTTTAATCCAAAAATCTTACATATTGTGCCATTAATACAATTAACATTTATAATTGTAATATAATTATTATAATTATAATTAATATAATTATTTAAAAAAAAAAAACAACTACTACTACTAGTTGTTGTTATTTAATAATTATAATAAATAAAACATTATTATTAGTAATAATAATACTAATAATAATTAATTATAACGATGATGATGATGATGATATTGCTATTTAATTATAATAAATAGCATTATTAATATTAAATACTATTAAGAAAAAAAATCATATTTTTATATATATGAAGAGTTTCGTTGCAAAACGAGATAACTCCGTTTTTTTAATTTTTCAAAAATCTTGT